>NC_080706.1:54856597-54859097 GCF_943734765.1 Anopheles ziemanni
CGATGTACGGTTCCTGCAGCTCGTGACCCTTGTGCTCCTGCAGGTCCGGTTCGAAGTCGTACTGGGCGGTCTTGTTGTTGCGCCACGTTTCGAGCATCAGGATGCCGGCGTAGATTTTGCCAACCGTCATTTTGCCCGTGTTGAGCACATTGTTGGGAGGTACCAGCAGGTCCAGCATCTTCTTCGCCTGGATGGGCCAAATTTGTCGTATCGTTTGGCGTAGCTCGGTGTCAGCTTGATCCATCTCCTCAGCTATGGAGCGGGAGAAAAAAACAACAAACCACAGGTAATCATTACTGAAGCCCACGGCTTATCTCCATCGCGATCGTACCTGGACGCATTTTGATACTCAAATTTTCCCGAATCAATGCAAACAGTGTCGTCGTGAAGCCAACCCGTCCCTCCTCGTCCACGGGCATGTTCATGCGTATCAACTTTTTATACGCCAGCCGGTTGGGACACTTGTTGCCGAACCCGAGCGGCGGTGCCATGTTTTTCAGCATGTCGTACATTTCGGTGTAGTGCAGTTTACCACTGAACGGAAGAACATAAAAAATGTTATAATTTTCAGATTTGGTCAACAGCATTGCCGTCGTGTATGACACTTACGACGCGGATGGATCGTACTCTGCCCATATTCGAACAAACTCATCCAAATGATGGGCTCCGAGGATACTGGAATCTCGTGTGAGATAGTCGAAATTGTCCATGATGACAGCGACGAACAAGTTCAGCATCTGAAGACGAAATTGATGGGGCTTGATCAGTTCCTCCTGTGATTATGAAACGATTCAATGATAAACTTACCAAGAAGGAACAGAAGAAAATAAAGGATACAAAGTACCCGTACGCCAATGTCGAGCCGCAAGTTTCGTTCGGCTTGTTAGCATCAAGATCACACGGTCTTCCTTTGAGACACGCCAACATTATGTTGGGCCATGATTCGCCGGTAGCGCAGCTGCAATGGGTTAAGAAGTGGTGTAACGATTACCACCTGCCAACGACGTTGCACATGATGGGTGGGGATAATTACCGAAATAGTAACATTAAACCATCGAGAAACGATCGGAAGTTATTATGACGACTGATGGCAGTGTCGGAATCTAGTGCTATGTTTCCAAAAACCTTTTGGAAAGGGAGTGAAAAAGTGTTACTCGTAAAATATTGAATCTACAGACTAACAGATGTTGGGAGGTTTCGTTTGATATACCTGCATTCCTATAATAGCGTAGATAAAGAACAGCATGGCAATCAGCAGGCAAACGTAGGGCAGTGCTTTGAAGGATTGGACAAAAGTCCACAGGAGGATACGGATGGTGTCGCCTTGGCGCAGTAGCTTAATCAAACGGGCAGCACGGAACAGGCGAAGAAACCCGACGTTGAAGGAATTTTCCTGCGAGCAGAAAGGGAACAATGTGGAGTTAAGGAGGATGATGGATGAGATGAGCTGTGCGATGATCGATCCATACCCAT
The DNA here is from genome assembly GCF_943734765.1 of Anopheles ziemanni. Classification (NCBI taxonomy): domain Eukaryota; kingdom Metazoa; phylum Arthropoda; class Insecta; order Diptera; family Culicidae; genus Anopheles; species Anopheles ziemanni. Next base: position 54,858,071 of record NC_080706.1, read on the forward strand.
AACAGCAATATCAACGCGTCTACTATACTTCCAATAACGGTAATCAAGTCAAACACGTTCCAAGCATCTTTGAAGAAATTCTGCAAGTTATAAAACAGGGTTATAAATGAAGTGGAGAGACTGTATCGCTAAAGCTACATACCCTTGCCCCAAATCCTATTATCTTAAGAACCGTTTCGACGCTAAACATTCCGGTGAATATCATGTTAAGATACTTCATGAAGTTTTCCAATTTTTTGTTCTGATTGTGACACTGAAAGGTTAAAGGATCGTATTAAGACTCTTGCGTACAAGCAAGTACGTTTAGCGCGTACTGCTGCCATACCTTCATCATCAGCAGAAGCGTATTGAAAACAATGAGTGACATGATGAAGTACTCGAACGGTGCGGACACGATGATCCTCCAGACCGTGTACTTAAAGCCGGAATGTTTCGTTGGGATGTACCGCTCGAGCGGGCGAGCTCCGATCGTGAAGTCGATACAGGACTTCTGGTTCTTGTCGATCTCACCGTCCTGCAGTTCGGCCTCGCCCTGCTCCTGGAACGTGATGATGATCAAGGCCACGAAGATGTTGACGAAGAAGAACGGAAACACGACGAAGTACACCACGTAGAAGATCGACATTTCGATGCGGAAGTTTTGTATTGGTCCCTCATCTTCGTACGTAGCCGCCATCGAGTTTTGGAGCACCCTGACGGCCGACAAAGTAAGTGAAAAAGTGTTAGATTAGTAAGGTAATCAAACATTACTGCACAAAATAGCTTGGAAAAGCTTTATTGGGCGGTTTTGTTACTGAGGATTTGAAACCAACGAGATTTCTAATGTTAATATTAATCAAACCAAAAACCTATGGCTCTAATGAATAAAAATGGATCAGCATACTTGCCATTAGTGAAGATGATTATTAGTTTCAGAAGGAAAAAATGCTAACAAGATTGTTATTTTATTTAACACTAGAATCCAAGAGCGGTCAAAATGACCGCCAAAAAGCATTTGGGTATGATTCCACAGCAATGTATGCTAGTG